>NC_051180.1:180948590-180990889 GCF_013339695.2 Rhipicephalus sanguineus | reverse complement strand
ACGGCCGTAACTCTATATGGATGATGATCAACGGATGTTTCCAAGCTGTACAGTCATTAACTAATGCAACTTGAAACAAAAATCCTCACTTGAGTACTATAAGGTCTTACGGCGTCAGCCAATTGAATGTGCCGAAAACGTCATGGACACAATCGGCTCCATTTCAAACTGTATGTTCAATACGGGAGATGTCCTAGGAAAAAAAACAAAACAAATAAACAAGCTCTTCCTCTAACGCGGTACAGAAAGACGCGTCAAGTAATATGCGTTGCGACAAAGGCAATAACAAAATACCATGCGACAGGTACTCCCGTAACAAAAATTTTGAAATGAAAAAAATAAGTTAATTAACGAGTTATGTCACTTAGACGCGTCAACGTCGTTTTAGCTGCAGAGAAGTATTCCCGCCTCGGCATAGAGTTCATGTGCGAAAGCGACAGGAGCCTGACTGTCATAGAATTTTCATTAAAATAGGAAAATGGAGCTGGTGTGTGCGTGCGGTGTGTTCATATATATTAGATATATATATATGATATATATATATATATATATATATATTATATATATATATATATATATATATATAATATATATATATATATATATATATAGAAACAAACGAAAGAAAGGGAGTGGATCAGCAGCTCCTTTAATTGTGTTTGTGCGTGTGTTGCGGAACGTGGCGAAAACGTGCCGCATTTCGGCGAGCATCAGGAATGGAGCCTTCATTAGGCGATCTCTCGTCGGCTTCCGCCACACACCACGTGCACGCAAACGAGGGCAGATCGCAGCATGTATGCATCTATCTCATATGCACAAAGAGACCTGCTATGCGCAACTGACAGGACGTTGCTTTGCAGGACCCGTTACAATGGAACACCGCACCGCACCGTACGCAGCTTTGTTCGTGAAATGTGGTGACTGCAACAGGCACATGCCTCTGTTCCAGTGTAGTGGCACGCAGTGTAATGACACTTCGTAAATTAGTTCATTCGTATGATTTTCGTGCGATTAATGCGAGCACCTCCACGTGACAACTACAGAAAAAAAAGAAAGAAAAAAACGAGTACGTATTGCAGGTACACGTCCGTACTCTGCATGGATGATGACCTATGGATGTTTTCAAGCTGTACAGTCATTTAACTTTAATACATCTTGAAAACATCCTCCCCTGACGTACTAGGGTGCTTACGGAGGCAACGTTTCGGTAAGTCCTGACTCGCCACGTATGTGACTCTCTTTAAAGAGACGCGTTAACTCTCTTTTGGGTCTCACGACTCCCAGAAGAGAGTATTATGATCTCCAAACACAGTTCACGTGTCCTTAACGAGAGTCACATACGTGGCAATTAAGTCAGGACTATTGAAAAACAGTGAAAAATACTTTTTTTTTCTTTTTTTAGAGTGTATAGAAAAGCGCAAGCGGTGAAAACTGCGCGCAACGATGAACGTCGGCCTGCCGACTCACGGGGTTTTATATCGTCATCATTCGTATGATGGTCCGGGGCGGTGTTATGGACAGACCAACGTGAGGCGCCACGGAAGCCACCACAGTGCACGATGTGATGGCCCGTATGTGGGAACGGCAATACTATAGGCTCAGCTGGCCCGGAATAGAACCCTCTCTCATCTGGGTCTCGCCCACGGATCAGCATTTCGTACTAACGCGCGGGACATATACTTTGGCACACGCGTGCCTCAGTGACGCAGATAGGGTGTGTCCGATCGCATGCAATGCCACAAACGGCACTTGACGAGCCACGCTCAATGCAACAGGATGGATGGGTGTGGGCTAGTTGGTACTGAATTTTGGAATAGAGCGGAAAGCGCAAAAAAGAAGACGCAAAGACAACGAAAGGTATACACACACCACGAGCGCTCACCTCACAAACTGAAGGTCTATTCAATAAAACTTGTGGCTGGGAGAGTTGGTTCACACTTCAAATTAAAAAATCGTATGCGCCTATCCGTGTTCGTCTTACTGCGTCCCTGTTTGTCATTTTGCGCATACCAGTTTTAATTCGATGACAGTTTGTTTACACGCGGCATACAGAAATGGGGGCGCATGTCAAGGAGAGGCACAAGGAAGGCAAACAACCAAAAGGCGCGTGTTTACAGTCCATTAATAAGCTTCAATTCATTGTCTTGTAACGATATAAAAGGTTCACTTACACAAAGTGCGGCGTTCATTATGATGTGCCTCTCAAATTTCTCGCGTGGTATGATTAGGGTGACGGTACAAAATGGACTGTGCTTTCGAAGATGGGATTACATTTGCATGACTGACAATGCGAGGCAAGACAAGACGACGGCGCTCCGTTCGATGAATTTCGTTGCTCTCGAGGCACGTGTTGACACATCCACCGCTCTGGCCGATGTATACATAACCACGGGAAAGTGGAATTCGGCAAACAACTTCTATAGAACAGTTAATTTTAAAGCACAATTAGCGTGTCTCTGACAGCATTTTTATTTCACCACTGCAGACCCTGCAGTGACCTTCGGTACACAATACGGAACAAACGCGACCAAGCTTACTTGGTGCTGAAAAAAACAACCCTTTATATCGCTTCCCGTCATTTTTTAGGCCACGCGACGTCTGATACATGAATGGAATAACTGAATATGTGAATAACCGCTTGTGCTGCGTGTATATCTTCCCTGCTCCTGCATCTTTAATTTCAAATTTTATTCAACGTAAGTGCACACGACTGCATATCGTTAAGCTCACACCCTGGTCATATCAGTCGCTGTTTCGTATACTAAAGAAAGGCACGGCTTCGATACAGGGCGTAAGCGAAGTTCCCCCCCCCCCCCAAAAAAAAAAGGCAGCGGGGCCTTCGTTTGTCACCGCACGCATTTTTCATTATCAGCGTCATTTCCAGTCGCTCAGTTAAGCACGCAGCCGGTAAACCGGGAACTTGCTGCGCGTAACACCAATACGGAGGGTCCCATGCATATGGCAACCTGTCTCTCTGTTGGCGAACCAAGGACGTCGGTGGTGGCGACGCGGGTCGTACGTGTCTGAGAGCGACAAGGGGCGCTGGAAATTAACTCGGTTACGCGCGCATCGCGCTTTCGCAACATCCGCGCGCGCGCGCACTGGCGGACGACGATCGACGCCACGGTGACACCGTCCAAGGGACACGAAAGGAATGCGATGCGACCGCAGCTACCGAGCATCTCGGAAATTATTAAGGCGAAAGCCTTAGACGCCTCATGAAATGCGAAGATTGACCGTCGGTGTCCCGCGTCAAGCGATGCAAAAAATGATCACGCGATGAAGTCACCACATTACGTCATCATGACGTCACAGATCGCCAAAATTTGTGGCGTATCATGACGTCGCATAACGTGCCATCACGTGATGACGTCAGCACATGACATCGCCGCTTGGTCAAAGGTGGGCCGATCACGGAGGCAGTGCGAAACCAAGGGAGGTGCAGAAAGCATTCGAAGGGGGGCGAGGGAGGATCAATACATAGACCGAGAATAAGACGGCCTTCGAGTCGCCTTAGGCGAATGCATAAGGGACCCTGCGAGTTTTAAATGCGAAGCATTTCTTAGCGAACCTGTGGCACTTTGAGCGTTCTATCTACGTATATATCTATCTATCTATCTATCTATCTATCTATCTATCTATCTATCTATCTATCTATCTATCTATCTTTCTAGCCGCCTACGTCTGGGTGCTCTCATGATCGCCTCCTTAACTTGGTGTAGACCAAAATTTGCATGGGAGGGTAACAGGACTTGACGAATATGATTGCCCGGCCATTACACGAATAACGTTAAAATCCTGTCGCGTACGTCGTCAAACCCCTTCCGCTAGACACCCGTGGCACATACTCGTTTACCACGGGCCGCGGTGTACGGGTATGTGCCACGGTGATTGACAGTTTATATCTACCCAGGAACGGCGAGAACAGGCATTGGTAACTTAAATGCTAGAGCGTTAAGGAAAACCAACATCGGCAGCATTGACTCAACGAATGGAAAGAATGAAAATTAAGATCCCAGCAGGAATCGAACCCAAGCATTCTGCGTGGCAATCAGGTATTCTACCACTGAGCAACGCCACGTCTATAAACTGGTTTGGAAAAACAGCCTACGCAGGCGTAATAGCGGTGCAAACGCCAATTGTGGTTGTGGTGCTGGCTATCAAATTTACAAGAAAGCAAAAAACACTACATGATACTTCTACGATGTGTACTCCTACGATACAGGCGTCATATCAGATTAACGTCTGTAGTTCCAGTGTTGGCTCCGCTTTTATAGCAGTCTAATGAACCTTATGTTTGTATTTTTATGATTCAGCAAGCTATACTGAAGCATTGCTCGACCCCGGAGGAATACATTAATGAAAGTTACTAATGATATCCACATCACCGCAGCGTAAGGCGCACTTCGTCCACCAGAACGACGCAGTGTCCTCTTCATTTCTTACAAGTCTGGGCGATGGCCTCATGCTGACCGAGGAAGATGCCAGATTGATTGACAGCCGCTTTGTAGACTAGGCTACGTAGGCCACATACGCCAGATAGCCTACGAATACGACAAACACCATCCACTGATGTGGTCTACGTAGCACTATCCAGGGCTACCAGCCTCGATGAAGTGGATGCGCTTGAAAGACGAGGACGAAGAAGAGACGGGACACACAGTGCGCAAATTTACAACTTGTTTATTGGAAAAAGGGGGTAGCGTCACTAATATACACTTAAGCACGTGACACAGGGCTTGCGCGTTACACGTTACTGAGCACTCAAAAATGCTATCTCTTTCTTAGATAATGTCAATGAAGCTATGCTGACACACGATTCTGCGCATTCTAAAATATATTTTGCTTCACTACGAGCCTCGCCGATTGATTACGGTTGCGAGATAGGACTGTGCACTGCTCAAATTTAGGGGTGCAGGAGCACTTTTGGCAGTGAGTTGCGAGATGACCGTTGTTACCGTTCCTGACATTATTGCTGTGTTCTCTTAGACGTTCGTTTAGGCAGCGCCCAGTTTGTCCTATATATACCTTTCCACATGAAAGTGGAATGTTGTACACTGTGTGTCCCGCACTGTGTGTCCCGTCTCTTCTTCGTCCTCGTCTTTCAAGCGCATCACTTCATCGACATGCAGAACCAACTGGCCCAACTAAGTGCACTACCAGCCTCGGCAGCCTATACCTCACCAACGCGAAGGGTGGCTTCAGGTTCCGACATTTCACCGGCTCTGTCGACAGACAATTTGTCGACGAAATGACCGAGGCATCCACGAATTCCAACAGCTCTACTATACCGCATACTTCACTACACATGGACCCCTCGTCACCACGATCACGACCGGATCATATAACAATCATGACCAGCTGCTGGTGTTCACTGATCACGGTGATGATGCCCTTGTTCAAGAACTGTCAAGAACTTCTTGCACACATACACACGGGTTCGTCAAATGTGCATGCGTTCTCGGGACACGCATAAGCACTACATATCAGCTTACCGCTTCTGGTGTTGGCAATACCCACGTTGCCATTGGCAGCGTTACCCAACCGTAAACAACTGGTTATATAACACATATGCGGCTCTTCAGCATATATGTATGTGTGAGTATAAAATTTATACAAATCTTCAGCGTCATTTTGTAACGTGTCGCTAAGTGAAAAATGTTACGCCACAGTCACCTACCCGCCGCATGCTTCGCATAACATCGACTCCCACGGTACGTGGGATCTGCCGAATTTTTTTAGTTTGTTATCCTGTATTGTTTTGGTTTACAGGCACCACAGCGGAAAGGCATGTGTTGATAACGCCAGACTACGGCTTGGTAAAGAAACGATAAAGCAGAATGAATGTCTCGCCAACAGTGCGTACACTCTGCATCAATATAAAATTACGCAATTATTTTGTAGGCAAATATTACAACCATGCAGTTCTCTTGCTAAAGGATCGTCTGAACGAAACACTGTCGTGATAGCTTTCCGGATTAAGACTGGATATATATGCGCCACCTCGCCCGCTCGCGTATCTGTAATCGAGACGGTAAATGTCGCTGATCTCGGAGAGAACACACGCCAAGCCGGCGAATGACGGCGCCACGACACCGCACAGTAGAAAACAAAGCTGGGCAGCATCCGTGCCTTCCCAAGTTCGCCAAAGTGCACCTGAAGCGGCGATTGATCAACGGGATCCAGGAAGTGTACGTGAGCATAAAATTAATCGAGCACCAAAACGGCATACCTTCACACACGTAAACAGCCACACATTCACTCAACCAAAATACGTACAGCGCTCATTCTGGTTGAGTGAATAGTATGTGAGTTCGTGCGTCTGGTGCCATTTTTGCGCTCGGTTAATTTTATATTTAACTGATACTATACCAAGTAGCCCAACAACAAGTTTTTTAATGTACATGAGCAGAACTGGGCGTGATGGGCACATCAACTTGATATCGCTTTGTCGTGCAGTTCTATTTAGGACATTGCGAAGAAACGACGAACGTTACCGATTGTGAACATAAACTCTGTTCCAAGGTACGCTCCTTTATTCTGTTTTAATGTTACTTCCGTGTACAATCATGTACATGGTTGTACACAATAACACGTACAATCACGTTAAATATGACACGCGAGACGCGAGTGCGTGGTCGGGGGATAAGACCGAGCACGTCTTCCACTCGTCCTCATTTCGACAACTAAATCCTCTTCTCTCATTTGGAACTAAAGCGCTGTTCTCTCATTCGGAGGTGATCCAAAATGAGAGAACAGCACTGAGTTGTAGAAATGAGGGTAAGTGCAAGACTCGCTCAACATTGGAGGTCATTCGGCCAGGCACTTACGTTTTGTACGTCATACTAAACGTAATTGTACGTGTAACGTATTCCACGCGTAATAAAAACAGATTTTTTATTCTAAAGGAGTCTTTAAATTAAACGAGATCGGTTGAATAAAAAAAAAACACTCTGTCACTGCAATCTGACTACGGCACGTCATCCTTACAGTAGGTATGCAGTGCTGACGGATTGAAACGAGGCTAAGTAATGCGCGTACTATCGCGATGGAAAAAAACCCGAACAGTGCGGCATCTAAGCGCTCTGCTGTTTCACATTTCTTGTCAACGGTTGTAGCCTGATGACGATAAAAAAATTCAACCAGCTCCGCTTCGCGGACACCGATGAAGCAGCGAAGCTGGTGGCGTACCCTTCCATACCACTCATACACACTCTAATTTACTAAGAAGCCTTCGCTACGACGTGTTGTGTCGCTGCTCTTAATTAAACTCTCTTTGTCAAGCTTTGAGGTGGTAGTATAGCCACCACCTTTTATAACAATATAGTATCACAATGTACCACAAAGTATCAGTGCTGTGACTATGGTAACTAGCACGCCATTTGTTGGGCTAACTGTTGCATTATTCCTTTTCAGTGGAAGTTGTATGTAGCGGGATTTATTAAACTTCCGCGGCACATGATAGGCCGCACAGATTTCTGCGGCACGCGTTTGTTGGGCTAACTGTTGCCTTCATCTTTAGTGGACAAGTGGTGAGCAGTGGGCTATACACTATGTCTGTGTCGCATAGCCGTTTATGATGCCCACAAGCGTTACCGCGGATCCCGGACATGAGAGACTCGACCAATAAGAGCTTCGCTGCTAAAAGCCACTAGTGTCATCCATGATACAATCGAGAACCACTCTATAGAGTGGTTCTCGATTTTTGACCAAATGCGGGAGTAACTGCAGGAGTTTAACGTGTACTCCCTAGCGCTTACTCCAGTTGGTTTAAATGTTGGTCCTCGTATAGAATGCCCCGAGAGGAACTAACAGATGAACTGTTTGTACTAATTTATTTATTTATTTATTTATTCAAAATGCCTTACAGTGTGACGTCCGACTTGGGCTGACCGGACCCCCGGCCAAAGTGCTTACACCCATTCTCTTAACCGACGCCTCGAAGAAAAGAAGACCCCTTCCCCTTCCCACCGGAGACGACGAAGACAGCAATCCGCAGCGGGGTTCTTGAAAGCTTTTGTCAATGGTCATCGCGGGGCCCACCACGCAAACACCAGAATCGGGTGGCAGCGTCCTTGGGCGGCGGTCACTGCGGCGGCGAGACGCCATGCGCACCCCTCGGTTTTATGGCCGCCAGCGAGGCCTTCCCTCCATTGCTCCCAGGGCTTATTACCGCGTCTTCCGTGAATGACCGCCTGCGACACTCGGGAGAAGTGGCAAATACGAGGAACCGTACCGAAGACGCCTGTTACAAGCGTTGAAACACGACCTTGACATGTGGTCGTCTGGCGCAGCAGAAACGGGAGCGATAGGAACGGCCAGAGGCATTTCTGCGCGGCGCTCAGAACACTGCGCGTTGGACATAAGAGGCGGCGCGCTTTGTTTGGCCTTTGAAATTCCTGGGCGCCCCCTCATCTATGGAAAGTTTGCCGATTGCCCTCCCCAAGTTTTGCGCTTGTGCATTTCTTGCTCTGTTTTGCCTCAGGAGAGGGTTTTGCGTGGCTGTGGGCTATGGGGGGCGGTCGTCAGGCTGATGCAAGCTGGCCGACAAGGAAATATTTTGTGCAAATGGTGACAATTGGTTGGGTGTCACGGAGGGGCGGAGTCGGGGTCTACGAAAAGCGGCCGCGGAACCACGATCTGGACGGAGTGCAATGCGAGGCGATGAGATCGAGATGAGAGACGATGAGATGAGGACCGAGGCAGAGGATGGAATGAGATAGAGAGTAGAGACGACGAGATGGCGACTGAGGGAGGCAATGAAGAGGATGGTGGAGACGATGAGGACGGAAGAGATCAAGAGAGTCGAGAGTAGCTAGAAGGATTGGACCGCGACCCGGAAGACAACTCACGAGCCTCGACCCAAACCGACCCGAACAACGAGCCGCTAGGCCTGCGACATCATGGACTCACTCGTGAGATGAGCTACATCCCTTTCTATATTTAAACGAACTTTGCGGGAGGGGAGGCGGCAGGTTGAGACATTGCGCGGTTTTATTCACTAGTAACTTCGTTTGTGTGTCCTCGTGCGTTACCATTACTGAGTCCTGTTTCTGCGCTATGTTTTCTTTAACTCTATGACCTTGATTGTTCGCGCCGTTGCATTGTAGCAGCTATTTAGATTATGTATCCTGTGTCACGCATCACGAGGGTTTTATTCATGTATTATAATTTTGTGTATATGTTGTATGCGGGCAGTATGTGTGTACTCCATTTGCAATTACTATTCGATTAAATATGTCTGTAATTAGGAACAAGTCGTAGCGTCTCTCACTTCCCGGCCCCAGCACGAGTCCCTGTGTGTAGAGTTATTGAGACGTGTAGCCAAGAGGGAAACTAGGAAAGGGATTGAGTGGAATTCCCTCTCTTTGGCGGTCGGTAACCGAGGGGGACGTCTCAAGTGGTGGCAGCGGTGGGATTTCTGCTGGGGTGACGGTGCGAGCCTTCACCCTCGTACTAGGGAAGGAGAGACGGCAAGATGAACAAGCAGGCTATGCAGGTTACCTGCGGTGGCGCAGAAGAAATGAGCGCGCTAATGTTAGTAAACATGGTTCCGTCGTTTACGGGAGACGCTACGGGCCCGGATATTCGGGACTTCTTGGAAATATTACAGCAGGTTGGTCGTTTGGGAGGATGGCAAGATGGTGAGCTGATTGGAATTGCACGATGCAAGATGACAGGCGCGGCGCACGATTTTGCGTGGTGGGACGATGGCGTCGCTGCGGCGACAGATTTTTCTGAGTTCAGATCCTTGGCCCTCAAGAGGTTTGACACAGAGCCATTCATCATCAAAATGGAAAAGTTCTTGAACGCGAGGCAGAATGAGGGGGAGGAGGTGCGGTCATTTGCGAGTCGCGTGCGCATACTCGGGAATGCCACACTGGTGGACACTAGCGACGAAAATCCAATGAAGGCTCAGGTGCGCCGCGAAATGCTGGCCGAGGATATGCTATCCCGATTCCTGGCGGGCCTGCGAGATCCGATCAGGAGATTTGTTCTTTCTCGCGACCCGAAAACATTTGGCGAGGCCATTGAGGTGGCGGTCAGAGAGGAGCTTAATGGGAAACTGTCGCAGAGCCGCTCGTTCCCCGTCCGATACGTCGGAGAGAACTCAGATGTGCATGAAATGCGTAGCCGCCTTGACCGCCTCGAAAACCTCGTAGAGCAGAGCTTGAAAGTACGTGATGCCGTGAGGGAGGATTGGCAGGAATTCCCAACACCAGCCCCTTATCCCGGTTTACGCTATAACTGCGGCGGTTTTGGCCACTTCTGGCAAGGATGCCACCGGTACCAGCGGCGACAGTGGAACCCGACAGGTGACCGCCGTATGCACGAAGGCCGTGACAGTGAGGAAACGGTGCCGAAATCCGGTTCGGGAAAACTAGGCGTGAGTTCTTCTGGTGACAGCGACGGGCAGATGTCGATATCAGTGGTAGACGTTCACGAGGAAAGAAGCGCCGTAAAAACGGAGCGCAATTCGCTGGCGGCAGATGAGATTAATGTGATTTCCCAGGTAGAGGAGCCCGTTGTTTCGCCATTAGGGGAGTGTGTACTGGTAAGGAAGGCCTGCGTGCCTGCGCCCTCGGTCGAGACAGAGAGCGTCGAGTTCGGTAGCTTGGAGACAGACGGGTTGACTGCAGTTCCTACCTTGAAGGTTCCTCGAGACGATGAGGCATTACCAGTTGGAGTGGCATATTTGAAGTTAAGGGAGATCCAGTTTTCGGAGGACAAAATGGTCGGTGCGTTGGTGGACACGGATGCCAAACGATGGCGAGGGTAGATAAGACTGAAGAATGCCAAGATTACGAAGGGGTGGTTTTTGTGGTGCCAAGGGGTAACTGCAGCACACTCGACAAACACCGCACCGAGCTCACGCAACAGCGGCCTCATAAAGTAGCTTCGTCAACGCTCCGCTCCGAAGCTGAGTTAAGCAAGCGGGGCTTCGGGCCCTACAACGAAGACCCAAAACTCAGAGTCGGGGAGAAGGTCTACATCAGGGTAGATGCAGAGCGCTCTGGGATTGGCTAGAGCCATGGGCTCACCGCGGGCCTACGCTTGACCCGCTTATGTTGATAAGTAGCGGTAGCCCAACCGGACGGCAGGCGTGCAGTTAATTAGGAGATAAGTAGTGATGAAAAACGCTGGTCTGCGCGTTACCTGCTATGTCGGGGTTATAGGGTGTCCATAGTGTTGATTGTCATTTTGTATTCTATGATTTTTCCTCATATGTTGCTTTCATTACTTTTGTGTAGGCATTGTGTCGAAGTTTTCGCCTCCCGTAGATCTTGTTTTTACTTTGACCTGCAGACTTGTTTTTTTTTTTTTTTGTAGAATGTGTTTTGAAATGAGGCAGGTAGTTTACTCGATTATTGTGGTTTTGCGTTGCACGCGGTATCTGTAGTTGGCGATTGAGTGATGCCTAATGATGGTGGAGGAGCGTGGAGTCAGTGCATGTGAGGTTGCCGAGATCTCGCCGCTTGTCGGGGAGGAGGTTGACAGGGGACTATTTTGGGAAACGGGAAGGCTTAGAGAGACAAGGTACGTGACTGGCAGCTGTGGCCCAATTTAGGTAGATGATGTGAAGTGGTCAGTCGATATACGCCGATGGGCACTGCGGAACAGATGATGAGACGAAATGTACGTGTAGAGATAGGGGGTAGACTGCGGCGTTTTCCCTACACCGTAGTGTCGTGCCTCGTTAGGAGGCGGGGAGAGCCGCCGTATTGGGAAAGATGTAGGAACCCTGGTATCGACGAGAAGCGATGAAAGATCGGGTAAAGATATGGTCAAGGCGTCTCCCCACACGGAAACGTGTCGCGCCTCGTTAGGAGGAAGGGAGCGTCGCGATCGTTGTTGGTGCACAGCGGCCAGTGTCACAGTTGTACCAAATAGCAGGTACGCGCAGGTCTCGGTTCATTCAAACGCGGGATTAACGATGAAAGTCCCTTTCCCTCACAGACAGGTGCGGCAGAGGATCGGGCGGCAGACCATGCACGAGTGTAGTTCGGTGTTGTTACCCACATGACCTATGTTCCTCCGCCATCCTGCCTTTCGTTTAGATTGAGATGATCGAAAAGATTGTATTTCTTTTTAAGTGCATGCGTAGTATGTAAATGTATTGAGATAATTTGTGTGTCTATCCTGATCGAAAAGGTCGTATTTCTTTAAGTGCATGCGTAGTATGTAAATGTATTGAGATGATTTGTGTGTCTATCCCGATCGAAGTGATCGTATTTCTTTAAGTGCATGCGTAGTATTATGTATTGAGATAGTTTGTGTGTGTAAATCCGAAGTTCGATTGTGCTGAAGGTGGACATTGCGGGTCAAGTGTGTGATGTGCTCGCGTGGTGGTAAACTATCCGCCGACATGACAGAACGTTGCGTTCAATATCGTACGGCGGATGTGCGATTGTGACTAGTGCGCGGTTTCTCTGCGCATCATCCACGAGTCTCTCCGGCACCACTCAGCACTTCAGGTCTGTTGTGCGCGGCCGATATGCGACATCGAACTGCTTCTTGGTGGACTTGATGTGCGAGTGAATCGCAAATGGATTCTTTTCGGCGACGTGCTACCGCGGGGACTGAATCGCGAGTGTTCGGTGTGCGCATGTCTTATTTATATGACTGCCGCGATGTCTCAATTTCGCTGCGTCGCCCGAAAACGCTACGCGCCCGCTTTGCTCGTGTATGAATTTCCCCGCTGGGAAAATTCGTCTGTAAGAAGGAGGGATTGTGACGTCCGACTTGGGCTGACCGGACCCCCGGCCAAAGTGCTTACACCCATTCTCTTAACCGACGCCTCGAAGAAAAGAAGACCCCTTCCCCTTCCCACCGGAGACGACGAAGACAGCAATCCGCAGCGGGGTTCTTGAAAGCTTTTGTCAATGGTCATCGCGGGGCCCACCACGCAAACACCAGAATCGGGTGGCAGCGTCCTTGGGCGGCGGTCACTGCGGCGGCGAGACGCCATGCGCACCCCTCGGTTTTATGGCCGCCAGCGAGGCCTTCCCTCCATTGCTCCCAGGGCTTATTACCGCGTCTTCCGTGAATGACCGCCTGCGACACTCGGGGAGAAGTGGCAAATACGAGGAACCGTACCGAAGACGCCTGTTACAAGCGTTGAAACACGACCTTGACATGTGGTCGTCTGGCGCAGCAGAAACGGGAGCGATAGGAACGGCCAGAGGCATTTCTGCGCGGCGCTCAGAACACTGCGCGTTGGACATAAGAGGCGGCGCGCTTTGTTTGGCCTTTGAAATTCCTGGGCGCCCCCTCATCTATGGAAAGTTTGCCGATTGCCCTCCCCAAGTTTTGCGCTTGTGCATTTCTTGCTCTGTTTTGCCTCAGGAGAGGGTTTTGCGTGGCTGTGGGCTATGGGGGGCGGTCGTCAGGCTGATGCAAGCTGGCCGACAAGGAAATATTTTGTGCAAATGGTGACAATTGGTTGGGTGTCACGGAGGGGCGGAGTCGGGGTCTACGAAAAGCGGCCGCGGAACCACGATCGGGACGGAGTGCAATGCGAGGCGATGAGATCGAGATGAGAGACGATGAGATGAGGACCGAGGCAGAGGATGGAATGAGATAGAGAGTAGAGACGACGAGATGGCGACTGAGGGAGGCAATGAAGAGGATGGTGGAGACGATGAGGACGGAAGAGATCAAGAGAGTCGAGAGTAGCTAGAAGGATTGGACCGCGACCCGGAAGACAACTCACGAGCCTCGACCCAAACCGACCCGAACAACGAGCCGCTAGGCCTGCGACATCATGGACTCACTCGTGAGATGAGCTACATCCCTTTCTATATTTAAACGAACTTTGCGGGAGGGGAGGCGGCAGGTTGAGACATTGCGCGGTTTTATTCACTAGTAACTTCGTTTTGTGTGTCCTCGTGCGTTACCATTACTGAGTCCTGTTTCTGCGCTATGTTTTCTTTAACTCTATGACCTTGATTGTTCGCGCCGTTGCATTGTAGCAGCTATTTAGATTATGTATCCTGTGTCACGCATCACGAGGGTTTTATTCATGTATTATAATTTTGTGTATATGTTGTATGCGGGCAGTATGTGTGTACTCCATTTGCAATTACTATTCGATTAAATATGTCTGTAATTAGGAACAAGTCGTAGCGTCTCTCACTTCCCGGCCCCAGCACGAGTCCCTGTGTGTAGAGTTCTTGAGACGTGTAGCCAAGAGGGAAACTAGGAAAGGGATTGAGTGGAATTCCCTCTCTTTGGCGGTCGGTAACCCAGGGGGACGTCTCAACAGGCCCATTGGAGGGCATTGAGTAAGGGGGGCATCAGTATATACAAGACAACGATAAAGAGAAATACAGACAAAAAGCAAAAAAAGGGAAAAAAAGGAAAAAGAATCGAATCAAAAATCGATCGAGAAAAAAGAAAGGATGGCCGTGCACCCTTCGCTATGTCAGCATAATTCATGGTACTTCTAACTGAATCAGCATTGAAGGACGCAGTATTTGTGACACGTGCACAAACGCTCTTGATCCGACATGGGGCCCGGGCAGGTAAGGGTGGTAGAGTGTCAGTTTGTGCCCTGTATTCCATGGCAAAAAAAATAAAAAAAAATCGGGGGGTTGGTGGTGGGGGGCACGGGCCCGGTGTGCCACCCCCTGGCTACGCCACTGCGTACAACCAATGTAACTAGTTTTTGTGCTGGCTGACAGGCATAGGCATGCGCAAGGGCGGGGAGGGGGGTGGGGGGGCAAAGTCTGCCCCATACATTTACTCAGTTATGGTCATGCAAGTTTTTGATGATAATGGCGGCCGAAGACCCTGATGTTGCATTCCAAGAACTGCTTGCTTCCCATCTTCAGTTCAGGAAAGCCAGGGACCAAGGGCAGGCCATTGTGGTAAGCATATGTCATCGCTTCATTTTCATTTTTTTTTTTCATCTACTGTGAGGCACGTTGTCCTTTGGACTCGACCAAAAAGGGGGGGGGGGGGGGGGGGTAGGGATAATAGCGCCGGAAAGAACACAAAGACAGCGAGACATACGACGAGGAAAGGTGGTATGTCTGTCTTCGTCGTATGCCACGCTGTACTATATAGTGTTATATTCCTGCCATATATATGTTTGATTCAAATGTAACATAAACATGCTCAAAGGCATGTAATTTGAATAAATTCTGATTGCATTTCAAATAATAGTTGTTGCTCTTTCACGTCCGAAAACTACGATATGATTACGAGGGACGCCGTACTGGAGGGCTCCGGAAATTTCGACCACCTGCGCGGTTCTTTAACGTGCACCAACATTTTAAGTACACGGGCCTCTAGCATTTCGCCTTCCATCGAAAATGCGCCCGCCGCGGGCGGGATTCGATCCCGCGACCATCGGGTGAGCGGACGAGCACCATATATCCGCGTGATTCCGCTTCATGCTAACGCATTGCGGACATAAACTGCGCTGCGAACAAGGCACGCGGTTGGAGAGTCGTCTTCACCGGGTCAGTGCGCAGAAGGAGCAGGTCCCGCTGGGGCACGTGAGCGGCGGAAAGGCGGCCCCGCCAGTCACGACGAGAGCGTGACACGACAGCGCGCACATCCGAAACACACGGAGGTGCACTTTCACCACGGAGATGTGCTGACGAGCGACGCTGCACTCGGTGACGCGTCGATCAGACAGACAATCCGCCGAGAGATTCGAGAGCAACACCACATTTATTTATTACGGGACTCGTTAAATGAGCCTCGAAAATTTTATTTCTGTTAATATCTCGGAAAGAAATGGGTAACGACTGAAAGATGTCAAGCGAGCTTCTTTATAAGCAGCATCATTATCACTCGTCTGCCTTTACTTTACCGACTATAGCCGCCGCCGAAACGTCATGCGGAAACGTCAAACGTCATGCATCGATTGATACACGCCATTCGTTTCTGCGGTTCTACAGTGAAGCTGTCTTAGTCCACACCAGGGTTGCCACTGACTTTCGAGTAAATGTCGCCAAACGACGAGCAAGAAGTCGCCAAAAGTCGCCATTTTTTTTACAAATTTCGCCAAAAATGTCGCCATTCTACTATGTGCGACGCTGCTTCTCCGACTAGCCGCAAGATGTGCGTGTGGCGCAAGGGTGAATGAATGAAACGCTCATGATATCCTTACATCCCTGTCCGCTCGTTTCAAAGGTAAAAGTGTGGCAAACCTTGGGCGAAAACCGTGAAAGCATTGTTTGTAGGCAGCTTTGCGTACCCTTATATGAAATAAAGGTATTAAAAGGTTTATTGAAGGTAACACGGCAGAGTTCTTACAGGAACCAATCATTAGTGAGTCTTACACCTGTTCAGTGTGAACTAATATGATACCGGACGCCACCGACCCTTCCTTATAGTCACTTATATCTACACGCGTCAATCCGATGCGTTATTAATGAACAAGTAGACAATGTAAAATGTTATATAGCAATTATTTTCATTGCACACACTCACCGAGAACAGTGGAAAATGCCTCAATAAAATATTTTTTATTGCACAAATAGCCGCGTATCCGCCTCCAAAACAGTCTTTACGAGCTGAATTGGGGGTACTGCAACAGTGATAAGCCGCCAAGCTATTCAGAACAGTTGGAGCTCTGGCGGAACAAATGGTCGGAACACGCGGCCAACCCTTCGTCTAGCCCTTTCAGAAGCGAAACTTCAGAGAAGCTTAAAGCACCTAAAGCCATAAACTTATAGCCAAACACTGCTCCCTCGCGGTTTGCAAGGCAGTCCACTGACTTACATTTTGCTAAAATGTCGCTGGGGGCCGGACGTTCCAGTACCACCTGCATCTAGATGGGATCCCGGACTAAGGATCCCACTCACCGATATTCTCACAGAACATCAAATAAACGTTTTATTCTCTCTCTGGATGAATTGAGGAGATACACAGAGTTACAGGACGGACATACCGAATGACGCGTGATGTGCACATTCTACTCGTGGGTCTAAAACCAAGAAAAATAGAGAGAATGTTGCCGCTCAATCGTTGGGAAGACACTGAGCTTATAGGATGCATATCTCAGTAGAGACCTAAGCCGAAAATCGCCAAAAATTCGCCATGTCGCCATTCATAATTTTAGGTCGCCACGGGCCTCTCAAATTCTCCAATTTGGCGAAAAGTAGCCACCATTGGCAACCCTGGTCCACACTGTACCGCCGCCGCCGCCGTCGTAGTACTAATTGTTGTAGTAGTAGTCGTAGTAGCAGTAATAGTAGTAGTAGTAGCTTTTGTAGTAGTGGTAGTTGTAGCAGTATCTACAGTAGCTTTTGTAGTAGTGGTAGTTGTAGCAGTAGTGGTGGTGGTGGTGATAGTAGTAGTAGTAGGGTCATTCCACGAGAGATCGACACGGGTCCGAAAATTGATATTTTAGATTTGATTGAGTATTTAATATTTTATGCACCTCTTACCAGGTAGACTGAAAGTAAACTTCATTTTATGATTAACGGCATAACTTACGAGAAAAAAAATATCGAACTTATCCAACACGGAGGGACGAATTCTGTCACCTGTGATTCTCGAAAGTTTGAGATGCTATAAAAACACAAATGTTATTGTTACAAGGGAAATATTTTTTTCCTGAAATTTATGCCTAATGGAGAATAAATTCGTACGGTTTCAAGTTTGTAGAGCGAAGAAAAATTGTTTTTAAAAATGTCTAATTATGTGACATTTTATAAAAGGTTATGTATTCCCCATTTTTTTTCTCTGAAGGCAATGCAAGCAGCGCTTTGAAACTTTACGAGTTGTGGGAATATAGTGTGTTCAATAAGTGCATAAAATATTGTTGCTGTAGGGCAAATACATATTTTTATATATTGCCTCAAACTTCTCATATCGGCGAAAGTGAACCTTACTGAAATGTGAATATTAAAAAAACCCCATCTTCGATTTTTCTTAAAATCCCGTAAAGAGACAACCGAAGGCCATCGAAAAGTAATATAGAAAAACATGTTGCATTATTTTGTTTTTAGCGACAATATTCGCGGTACAAATCAGAGCTTTTCCAGAATGCGCTGAGGTGCTGAGAAATCTAGAAATCGGAACAGAAAAGCGGCAATCAGCTTCAAACGCGACTACACGTGACCGCTTTGGAGAAGAAAGGCTGTTTTAGCACTGTGACAAATACATACCTATGAAGGCGCATTTATGCTGCTGATTACACAGCTCTAACGGAGGAAATCTTCTACACTGTAACTCGGTTGCAAAACATCTGTGTATATTTGCAGATAAACTTATGCATGAAAGTGTTCCAACGCAAGTCTTGGGTCTCGCAAGATAAAACATATGCGCTTGAAGTACCCACACTCTGCTCTTTTGGTGATGATTGCGTAAACAAGAGATGCGCTCAAAAGGGCTGCATCTTTCGCAGATCACCTTCAGCGGTACGTGACACTAACAAAACACGACCACGATCAGTGCCTTCAGATGTGCTTAGCCAGACATGCCAAGAACGTATGCCTGGAACACGTGGCAACAATTTCCACTGGCTCTTCTTAAACTGACGGAAGGTTTCTAGATCGTCTGCATTTGCACACAGCAGCTTGACATTCTTGAGCTTCGCGCTCATTTGCGCCACCATTTCAGATGCCGACTTAATCACAGCTGAGCTTGCCGCTCTCAGGTTGTAGAGCGTGGCCTGATGCTTTACTAGGCCACCAACACCGTCACAAGAGTTCTTGCCATGCCCTGTGGCCGAAAAAATCCACTTTGTTGATATGTGATCTTTCTGACACAACTCGAACAACTGGTACTTGTTTTTGAAGTGACTGCTGGCGCCATCAGAAACATAGATAACATGTGTGTCAGGCTTAAGTTGTTCCTTCATGTAGTTGTGGATTATTTGTAGTGCAAAACAGGCATGTGCAGCATCATGGCAAGTGTCATCACTGATGACGGCAAAACTATGGGTTGAATGCTTGCTTGTGACGACACACGTAAATATAGACACCTGTCTTTTGTGCCAGTGATACGACTGTACCTCATTCGGTAAAATGGCTGTCCAATTTTCGGCGAAATCAAAGTGAAGAATGCAAGATTCCCTTTCTTGGTTCTCTTTTGCCTGGCGTATGGCTGATTCTTGAACGTGTCTAATGTAATCATGGGTAATCCACTTGACAAACCACAGACTTAGCTCTCGCAGAAAAGCACTTGCCTGTGCTGTTTTTTTTACTAGATCTCCATTTTCCCATACTGCATAGGCTACCTCAATTTCTTCAGGGATTCCCAAACATGTAGCTGTCAGAGCGTCCTCCTTAGCACAATAATCACAATTGCCTAAAAAACAATCACTTGTAGGAGAGCTGCAAAGACACAGTTCTTTCAAGAAGTCGGCCGTGTAGGCACTATCGGTGACATCTTGTAGGGCAGAAACACACTCCGTGGCATTAGCACAGTATATACAAAGACACACTTCTTGCTGTGGTGCAAGAAGAACCCACTTCGGCCTCAGAGAATAAAACTTTGAGAGCCCAATCGACGTGTTCGGATTAGCTTCTTTAAAGAGACGGTAAGCCTCTCGCACCGAACGGGTCATAAACCTTTTGGAAACATGCTCCTTCTTTCCGTCAATCAAAACAGATACTACATCTTTTTTGTTGGGACTCTGCCGAGAGCAGCCATACTCATCTTTGGAGTAGTAGGCCATAGCTGCCTGGACGTCCATTGGGTTCAGCCGTGTCCTTTTGAGCGCATTTGGTGCTGACCATATCCCGTGTTTTTCGCGCCAGCGTCGGGATCTGTATATCATGTAAGCTGACAAGTTTGGTATAAGCGCTTGGAGTTTTCGGCGCTCCAATTCGCTCGGCAAGAGTGTCAACAAACGCATTCGCTCTTGATAAGAAGAGCACGCTTCATAGGCTTGTTTGAAGTTCTTGAACCACTGAGCACACACATTGCATTTTAGATCTGATGGTTCTAAATGGCGGTTACACACATTACGGTGGCATTTCATGGTCACGGTGGAAATGTTGCTAGGTTGGCTTTGCTCTGGATGAACGTTGCTATTTTGCGCATGCAGCTTTTCAAGTCGCATATGTGGCAATGCTTCAGGCGTATTTACGCACCGCTCTTGACTTCTGGCTTCCTCTTCTTCCGGCAAAAACTCATCAACTGTTTCAGCTGAGGAGCCATCAGATGACGACAGCATATCTCTGAGGCGTCTGAAGCAGTTCTGGCAGACGTGGTCGTTGTCATGTGCATGGCGGGCAGCTTTCGGCAAAAGCTTCTGGAGGGCAAACAGGCCGATGTCTTCGACCTTGCGGAAATTTCTTTGATAAGGTATTTTCTTTTTGTGCACCATCAGGTAATCTGCACAAAAAACTCTATCATGGCTGAAGCGGTCAGCCATTGCCACGCTCCTTAAGGCTCAAATCACTGGCAATGCTGCTATCATTTTCTTACAAAGAAAGATGCGTGAAATCAGCAGCACGAAAGCGATCTATCCGTCGTCTGTTCATATGTCTCCCACCTTTAATGAGAGCAGACGTAAAACAGAGTGCGCAAGTATCCGCAGTGAGAATGCAAAAGTGAAGTGTAGTATGTTCAAATGAATTTCACAAAGTATTTGTCGATAAAATTACAGATGGCGTTATATTTGTACCGACTCTAAACCATATGATCTAAAGCATTGCCTCCGAGATGCGGCGTGCAGCAATTAATCTGTTGAGCAGACGACGGACGAGAACTAGCCCTAAAGCGTGTTCTTCAGTCTAAAGCGGCAGTCTCCGCGCCCCAAATGATCAAAATTTGGTATGCATCGTTCGTGAACTTATTCTATATTTAATTCGCTTAACCAAAATGTTGAAAACACATGGCCGTCACAGCAGTCGCATCCGTGTGTCAGTAATGGAGAGGCGCCCACATATAAGAAGTCTCAGTACTCGACGTAATAATAATAATATCTGTGGTTTAACGTCCTAAAACCACGATATGATTATGAGAGACGCAGTAGTGGAGGGCTCCGGAAATTTCGACCACCTGGGGTTCTTTAACGTGCACCTAAATCTAAGTACACGGGCCTCAAACATTTTCGCCTCCATCGAAAATGCAGCCGCCGCGGCCGGGATTCGATCCCGTGACCTTCGGGTCAGCAGTCGAGCGCCATAACCACTAGACTACCGTGGCGGGGCCAGTACTCGACGTATAAGTGCAAATTCAGGTACTGTGGAATATCGTGCTCAAAATAATTACTCCGATCCACTAAAACAGCCTTTCTTCTCCAAATGCGGTCACGTGTAGTCGCGTTTGAAGCTGATTTCCGCTTTTCTGTTCCGATTTCTAGATTTCTCAGCACCTCAGCGCATTCTGGAAAAGCTCTGATTTGTACCGCGAATATTGTCGCTAAAAACAAAATAATGCAACATGTTTTTCTATATTACTTTTCGATGGCCTTCGGTTGTCCCTTTACGGGATTTTAAGAAAAATCGAAGATGGGGTTTTTTTAATATTCACATTTCAGTAAGGTTCACTTTCGCCGATATGAGAAGTTTGAGGCAATATATAAAAATATGTATTTGCCCTACAGCAACAATATTTTTATGCACTTATTGAACACACTATATTCCCACAACTCGTAAAGTTTCAAAGCGCTGCTTGCATTGCCTTCAGAGAAAAAAAATGGGGAATACATAACCTTTTATAAAATGTCACATAATTAGACATTTTTAAAAACTATTTTCCTTCGCTCTACAAACTTGAAACCGTACGAATTTATTCTCCATTAGGCATAAATTTCAGGAAAAAAATATTTCCCTTGTAACAATAACATTTGTGTTTTTATAGCATCTCAAACTTTCGAGAATCACAGGTGACAGAATTCGTCCCTCCGTGTTGGATAAGTTCGATATTTTTTTCCTCGTAGGTTATGCCGTTAATCATAAAATGAAGTTTACTTTCAGTCTACCTGGTAAGAGGTGCATAAAATATTAAATACTCAATCAAATCTAAAATATCAACTTTCGGACCCGTGTCGATCTCTCGTGGAATGACCCAGTAGTAGTAGTAGTAGTAGTAGTAGTAGTAGTAGTAGTAGTAATAGTAGTAGTAGTAATAATAGTAGCAGTAGTAGTAGTAGTAGTAGTAGTAGTAGTAGTAGTAGTAGTAGGCATCACGGCATCACGCAGGTCACGTGACCAGACGGTGGAGTGAATAAAGAAGTAAATAAAACGAACTGGTGACGATGACGCTCGAAATGAGACTAAGCTGTCCTATAGTCTACAATGCAGGCGCGCTTACAGCTTTGCTGTCCGACGGTTTTCACGGCGTGGAATTATGGCTGCATATTTTTTTTCGGCTTATATACCCACCCTATACCTTTAGAGTGACGAAACGTCTACTCTTTTTTCTTTCTTCCTTTTTAGCATATGGAAGGCTCATATAGCGCTATGCTACACAGCACGATCAGAAACAGTTTTCTGTTTTGTACCTTCTAATCTATTTTGAACTAACAACCACCTGTGCGCCTCAGGGATCAGCGGACTTTCGCTTCAAGAACAGCGAAGAAATTTTAGTCGTGGCAGCAGGTAGAAGAAACGACTACATTTACGAAGCAACCACAACGCAGTTATTTCAGTGCTTTAAATTAAGCGTTGCGAAATGCAAGAATGTATATATAGTTTTTCATCTCATAATATTACAAAGTGTATTATGCAGCCATGCCTATAGTTAACGGCAACTCCTCCAACCATTCGGATCTGAATGAAAAGACGAAAGAAACGCAGCCCGCGGGATCGGTAACGTTTTCTTACTATGTGTATACATAACTTTGAAGGAGATGATGGGCGTTCATTTATAAACCGCTAATTATTCTACAGGGTCAGTTGGCGCGCTAATATTTAAAAAAATGAACTTTTTTCTGCGTGTTCTCTGTCGTGATCGCGCTGGTTTCTTTTCCTTCTCTTTCTTTTTTTTTTTTCAGTACGCATTGACTCCAAATCGCCCACCTTTCTACCTTACTGCAAGATAATACAGCACGCAATTACGAGGCCGGTTGTCCGGCCCCATCCATTTCCCCACTCCGTCCTTCATAAATCTTCATTCCCTGTGTTTTTTTTTTCTTCTTTTCTTTTTGCGTAAAGTGGCAGGCAATGTGCAGGAGGGGACCTTCGTAACAGTGAATATACTTGTACAGTCCCCTACAAGCAGAGCTCGTAATCGGCGTTGCGTAAGAGCGGGCTGCTTGGCATCCCATCTGCCGCATGCAGCCTAGATGGCGGCGGACACGCATAAGATAAAAAGAAAAAAAAAAGCAAGCGAGATGGATAGACGGGAGCGAGGTTGCGGCGCATACCATGCAAGGTCGCTGCAGGATCTCGATGAAGCGAGACGCAGCACGTGACCTCGGCGTCGCGCATACGCGGGTAACGCTTCCGTTGCTATTACGCGAGAGAGCCTGCATAATAATCAGGAGCGCCGACGAGGAAGGACAACCGGCCACAAAGAAGGGACGACAAAACTGCACTGAGCGTCAATCGCGAGCAGCTCCAACCTGCACATGTGAACCATAGAAAACTCACATGCATTCACCTAAGGTGACTCGCAGGCGAAAGTCATCTTCTTTTCCTTCTCAGTCGATAGTATTCGACTCCCTCGCCCCCGAAAGCTTCCTGCGCCCAGTCTGGTTTTGCACAGCCACTGGGATCGAAGGAATTCAAGCTTTCTGCTTATCGCATGCCTCCGGGACCGGCCCACCTATATCAGCAAGCAACGATGTCACGTGATGACGTCTCAAATTTTGGCGATCTGTGACGTCATGAACCATCAGACATTTGTGTGTATAGAGCTATTTATTAATTTGACATTAAAACTTTAGAGTTATCATACTTTTCTACGGATCCCGGCCGCGGCGGCTGCATTTTCGATCGAGGCGAAAATGTTTGAGGCACGTGTACTTAGATTTAGCTGGACGTTAAAGAACCCCAGGCGGTCGAAATTTCCGGAGCGCTCCACTACAGCGTCCCTCATAATCATATCGTGGTTTTGAGACGTTAAACCCCAGATATTATTATCATTATACTTTTCCACGTTCACGAAGACGATGAGTGCACATGTAACATAATAGCGAGCTCTTGCATTTATAATCGAGCGCTTCGTAAACAGTTCCGGGAAATAAGAAATTTTGATAAGACAGCCGTGCTGGCTGCATACAGCCAGCATGGGAATAATGGCTGGTGCGCCACCTCTATTCTCCCACGAGAATTATTTCCACAGTATCCTCTGTGGGAAACTGCTCGGTGACCTTTCCTCGAGAAGGCGCCCGCCCGAAGACGTCGTTCGATCGAGCGCGTCGACCTCAGTCGCCGACGAGAGTCGGCCCCGAATGGGAGGCAAAAATGCGGCAGCCCGTCTCGTTCACTCGTCACGGCGGTGACAGGGGGCCCCCCGCCGCTGTTGCCGTCGTCGTGACTGCGGCTGCGGCAACGATCGACGACGACCCGGCTGACGGGTTCGCCTGTTGCTGTCAGACACGCGCGCAGAGTGCGTTGCGAGCACAACAGCGCTCCCGCATCGTGCACCTCATTCCGTGACAGCAAAGAACGACACGCCCGGCAAATATTAACGCAAACAAGTGCAGCAAAGCACGACATCTCGCAGGCTCTGCTGGAAGTGAATCGGCGGTCATGCCGTCAGGAGAGCACGCTTATCAAAGGGACTGTAAAACGACACTAAATCGGCGCATTTAGACAGGTGGCAGCTGCTCCTTTCAAAACTCTTTAATACGCTCGGCGGAAAGCGGTTAGAGAGAATAAACGCATTTCTTTCCCTTCTTTCTTAGTGATCGCTATTTTTTAGAGATGCCACGCCAGAGCCTCACAGTCAGTCTGAAGTCACTGATTTAAAAGTTTTCTTTTTCGCGTATTAACCGCCCTGACGCAGGAAGCCTTAATCCTCCCAACTTTATGCGCTTCGGCGATACGGGCCGTGCACTTTTATTTCTGCTGATTCATTGGGACTCCTCGAGGCAGACAGCGTCAACGTGAAAGTGTTCGAATGTCCTTCAGGACAGCGCGAAAGAGGGAGCGAAATGGTTTCCGGTGACGCCTATAAAAGTACTGCCGACGTACGAACAGCATACGCTGCTGAAAGAGCGCACAGTACAAGTTCACGCCATTAGCAAACTTTTCTTCTGCGTGCTATGTGTATTCGTTGTCGATCACTTTCTCCGCGGGCGGAATCCTCGTCAGGCAGCCGGAAGCAATCCTTGCCATCATTGTTTTGTTTACGTGGCTGGGCGCCGATCTTCTCGTCGGTTGTTCCTTCCCTTCCCTGTGTTCAGGTGTCACTTACGGTGGCGAATGTTTTCCTTCGCTCAAAAGCCGCGAGAGATATGCGTGACGCGCCTTTCCCACACCGAGAATGCCCCGCCCGGACTGACTCGAAACGATATCGCGCGTATGCACGGGCGTCGTATACGCTTGATCGACTGCGGGCAAATGTGGAGAGAGGGACCGAGCGGAGGAAACAGCACGAACATCACCACTGATGGAAGCGCATTTACTGCATTGGCGACAAGGAAACGCTGTGATCGCGTGCCCGCCCGTACTAATTCCCTTAGTAGAGAGGTGGGCGAGTTGGAACTGATGCATTTTGAGAACTTTTCAGCGCGAACGGGACGGAGCACAAAGAAGAGGACAGAAGACGAGCGCTGTCTAACAACTGTAAGTTTATAATAATATCTGGGGTTTAACGTCCCAAAACCACCATATGATTATGAGAGACGCCGTAGTGGAGGGCTCCGGAAATTTTGACCACCTGGGGTTCTTTAACGTGCACCTAAATCTAAGTACACGGGCCTCAGACATTTTCGCCTCCATCGAAAATGCAGCCGCCGCGGCCGGGATTCGATCCCGCGACCTTCGGGTCAGCAGTCGAGCGCCATAACCACTAGACCACCGTGGCGGGGCAACAACTGAAGTTTATTGAAAAGAAAATTCAAACACATGACAACCAACAACGCATGCGCAAAAGTTACCTGTAGTCAAAGAACTCATTAAGCTTACGTAGTTCACAATCTAAAAGGCAAACGGACGGCTCAGATATGCAATCTTCTCCCGCATTTTTAATGAAGTACGCTTCCGCGAGTTCCCGTGTCCTTTTATCTCTATGTTTGTGCAGGATGACAGTGTTGTCGAAGAACGGTTTACATCTACACGCCCTACAATGAGTCGAAAGGTGTGACGTTGGCGTTCCCCTTAAAGTGCTATTGTGCTGGCGGAGTCTCGTTAATACACTTACCCGACTAGCCTATATACACCTTACCGCAGGAGAGGGGGATCCTAAAGACCACACCAACAGAGCATGAAACCGGGGGTGGGGGAGGTTGCGATGCTTCACCGTGCAACCCACACCCGAAGTTCCTCTGGCCTTGTTTTCAATCGCAGCACAAGTTCTACCAACTTTTTGGTTTGACGAAAACAGAACATCGACGTAAAACTTTTTGCTATCTTCTTAAATCGATGAAACATCCGGTGCACGTAAGGCATGACAGCATATCTCCTGGGCTTATCGTCTGGTTCACCGGTTAAAACTTGGCGGGATTTGCACTTCTTGATTATTCTTTCCGAGGCTGACACAAGAACATGCGCAGGGAACCCAGCATTATTTAGTCGATCAACTTGCTGCCGAAAGCTATCCTGACATTTGTGTATGCAGGACTTTTTCAAGGCACAATGTAAGGAATTCATTGCGATGGCATTCTTAATAATCTTAGAATGACTGGATGTGTAAGAAAGCAGAGATTTTTTGGAACGCAGTGAGAAACACCAGCAAACATGGTCACTTTGCAAAAACAAACGGAGGTCCAAAAACTGCAAACAATTGTTACTCATAATGATAATATTGCGCACGCAACACAAAGACACAGACGAAAAGTTCACAAGGACCAGCGCAGACTATCAACTGACTTTATTCAATAAGAAACAACAATATATACTCGCTACACGCACCTAGTGATCATTGCGCATGCGCAGCACGGCATAGCGTATTCCTTTACATACAGAACATTAAAGCATCTAACATACACGTTGCACTATCACATCTTGTTTAGCAAGTCAATTTCGCTTTCATTCAACGCTACAGATGGATGACTGACACACATGTCTTGAAGTCTAGAGATGTGCCAAGCTTCTACAATCTCTCTTGTTGTCTGATTAGGATGAGTATACATAACATCAGTTTGGTTAAACAAGGGACTACACGAACCCGCAGAACTTGCACAATGCATTGCTAAATGTGTTTCCGGCCTTCCCTTCAAATTGGCCAAGTGCTCCTTTAACCTAACATTCACTCATCGGCCTGTCTGACCGACATAACACCGGCCACATTTGAACGGAATCTTATAAACTACATTTCGTTTGCATTCAACCACCCTGTGATCAGCACGATTGGAACATTTACTATTGATATCTCTAGGTCTGTCATCGTACAGATTATTTACAGCAGGACACACGCCCCCTACTTTGTTCTTTTGCCGAGAAAGAAACGTGCGATAGAAACGTTGCGATAGAAACGTTCAGAAAAAGAGGCAAAGGCCTAAATTTCACATATGAAGAGCCCACTGATAACTGCTTACAGTTCCTGGACGTTAAGATCATTTTTGAAAAAGACCATGTGTGCTGGAAGTATTCCCCGAGAACGGAGAAGCCTTTATTACAGTATGCTTCCTGCCATTCAAGAATAATAAAAAACGGGGGTCGCGATGGGATGTTTTCAGTCAGCTCTAACAAAAACGTGCTGGCACAAGTTTAAATGAATCTTTCCTAGAGCAGAAGTTACGGCTGGAAAAGGCTGGATATCCTACCCAGATTTGCTAACTGTAAGTGAAAGGCTATTGAAGAAAATGAAATCCGTGGGAAGAGAGGTGCAAAGAAGCCAGGATGCAAAGAAAATTTCGGTGATTCCCTATGTGCATGGTTTTTCTCATAAAATTAAGAAGCAGCTAAGTATGGTGTCAAGGTAGTTTTTC
This sequence comes from Rhipicephalus sanguineus, assembly GCF_013339695.2. Taxonomy (NCBI): domain Eukaryota; kingdom Metazoa; phylum Arthropoda; class Arachnida; order Ixodida; family Ixodidae; genus Rhipicephalus; species Rhipicephalus sanguineus. Next base: position 180,962,931 of record NC_051180.1, on the reverse strand, counting down.
TCGGCAAAGTATGTGCTTGTTGATGCTATCTTTGTGCGGGAATCGCCATGCCGCAAGGATTAAATCATGATCATGGACATTAGTCGTGGGTACGGAGATGTTTGACTAGGCTTCGACGTGAGTGCGTCCACATCAAGCGGTGCTATATCTGCCAAACAACAGTAGACATTGTACAAGCTCTCCATATACCAAAGCACTATAAAACAACACGCTACTTATGTGAAGGAGGAATCGGCCTTTTATTTTTTTTCGCCGTCTCTTTTCCGTGCTAGTACAGACCCACAGTTTGCTGGAGAAAAAGATACCTTGGCCCTGAAAAAAACGACTGCTCTAAAGTCTGCTGTTTTAGAAATGCTCACTTAAAAAGGTCACTTAGAAAATCCTGGTAGGGTCGAAAAAATCAATGGACACACACAAAAAAAAAAGCTGCTACGCTATGCGGCCTGCATCAAAAAGATAAAAAAGAAGATAAATAAATATCGCCAAATTCTTGTGCAATGAGGCAACGTTCCGCAGTGTAAAAACAGGGGAAAAAGGTTAGAGTAAAGTGAGTCCAAAAACTCACAGGGTCCCTTATGCATTAAGGCGACTCGAAGGCGAAGCCATTTCCTTTTGCTTCTCAGTCGATGCATTGATCCTGCCTCGCCACCCTTCTAAAGCTTTGCTGCACTTAACGTGGTTTTGCTCTGCCTCCAAGATGGGAGGCACCTCACATGGCTTTGCAATGCATTACCTCCGTGATCGGACCAGCCCTTCACCAAGCTACGATGTCATGTGATGACGGCATCCTGTGACGTCACAGGGACGTCATGATGACGTCATTATGACTTAACAAATTTTGGCGATATGTGACATCCATCGTGACGTCGAATGGTGACCGTCATCACGTGATTATTATTTCTTGGGTCACCGTCCCCGACAAGCGGGACGCCGACGGTCAATTTTCAGAGTTTGATGAGCATCTAAGGCTTTCGCCTTAATAAACGGTAGTAGGGTACTGAAATTCCAGTAACGAATGTTTGATTCTGAAAGCCGAATTAATACTACTACAACGAGAGAGAGAGAGGAAGAGAGTAAATACAAATTGTAAACCACTTCTGAGACAGTGAATGTTGTGTCTGGAACGGGGAACATGATGGAACACTCTGAAGGACAGCGTTCTCAAACTCCACTCCCTTCAGCCCCACTTCGGTGAGGCAAGTGTAGGCATCCACTCGTAAACAAAGATATAGTATATATACGTACGTGAGAGCAATCTGCTGTGATGACGCTGCACTACACGTATCCCGCAGTACACCTCGTACACTGCAGGACACGTGCACTGCAGTGTACGCGCAATACGCTGCAGCACACCTCGTGCGCGTATCCGCGTGCAGGTGAAAACGCTCGACTGCAGCGAGGGGTGAGCAGTGTAAACACCACTGCACGGAACCCTCGCCGGCTATCGGAGCTGTGTGCAGCAGTGCGCCACCGCCCGAAAACCTAACAAGCTGCCAACTAGCTCACTTGACAAAGCGGCAGCGCATGCGTGAACGGGACGGCGAGAGCGTCACGAACCCGCGTGGAGGGAAGCTCTCGTTTTCTGCACGGATTGCGCATGCAGCAGCAGCGCGCTGTCCTTAAAGAGATCCTGCCGCGGACAGAAAGCGAGCGTGAGACGCGGACGACAGCACAGAACTGGGCCGAAAGAAAAAAACCAAAAAAAAAACCTGCAATCCGGCGGCACCAACAACAAGGAACGGCGGTGGTGACAGAAAGAAAGAAAGACCTGCCGTGAAGGGGGCGAAGCGGCCCGGCATTTCGCAGCCTTTCGCTGGACTTGGCGAGGCGCAGACACGCACGCGCGCAGTCGTGCGTTGCGTCTCCGGTCGTGGCGGGCACATTCCGGATGAGGAAACATGGCAACCGGGTTGAAAGTACACCGAGCGCGATGAACGACCCAGCTCAGCTGTCAGAAAGTGGGAGCACGACATTGCGGATCGAATCACGCAACAAACGATTTCGAGATCGACCAATTACTCGATCGAAGCAAGTCAATCATTAAATGCTACTAGTTATGGGTTCTGTTTTCACTGCCGCGCTAACGGGTCAGCGCTATAACCGTTACTCCACAATTTAGCTACGAAATATTTGTTCGGGTCACTTCTCCACCGCTCCTCAATTATCCTGTCTGCGCCTTGCGTGCATGAGGTGCCGCACGCTACACAGTTGCATGCAGCAGTGACATTGCCTTCCCTCTTTTTTTCCTGAAACAAGACAACCACTTACATCGTGCGCACCACTCAGCGGGGACAAATGCCAACGGCCCAAGCGGCAGGCACGGGCGAGTGAGGCCGCTCTCTGTTATCAGAAGCTGCGCACGCTCTCCAGCCATCGCCACCCGAGCTTTATTCGCTGCTTTCTCTCATTTGCATGGACGCGCCGACGAGTACAGCATTATCACACCATGCCCCTCACCTGCGCAGCTAACCGAAATGTCTACGATAGCCTGCTGAATCATGCGTCACCCAAAGTGGCCACGAAACGGGACATTTTTTTTTTCTTTTTGGTTAGACGCAGCCAAATAGCTCCGACAGACTTTCCTTGGCCTAACTGCCTGCTGGATTCATTTGGCTAATTGTGTCAATGTGGCCACGCGAGACAAGAGGTGACAGAAGACGCCACTGAGTCCCACATGTCTCTGCATATATGGAGCAAGCAGCGCTGGCCATACGTTATGAGACGTGGCCATAAAAGAAATAGTTCTTGGGTAAGCATAGGTGCTTAGGTCTGCTGTACATCATTATTTCTGGCGCGAAGTTTTGATCGTGAAACGAGGAGAAGTGAATTGCGTCAAGCTTTTTATGACAGTCAGAAATGCAAATACAAAATTCTGCCGTTCCTCCTCTGCCACCTTTGTAACGAATTTTGCGCGCCACAAATAAGCACGACAGGACACGGCTGGAAACGCACTCTATCTCTTTCTTCCTTTTCTTTCTCTTTAACTATCTCTTTCTCGTTCTCTCGCCCATCAGAGTTATTGCATCCCACGCCGGACAAACCGGCGCACGTGCTCCGGGAGCGAACCAGAAGAGGAAGAAGTGGAAGGCGATCTAGAAGAGCACGAATACAGCGTGTGCCGTTTCGTGCGAGGATGATAACTGTCTGTCTACGGCACACGGCAAACCTCGACTACAACAGCTCTGCTGTAAAACGATTTTTCTCGTATTTGTAAAGTACTCTCTCACGGTACTAAAGACACCGCGCTTGTTGCGAGAAGACGCGCAAAAGCAAAACGCGTGTGGCGACGCCACCTTGAAATTCCCGCACCAACCACCGTGACGTGATGAATGTTAACGGCACCGACTAGGGCCTACGCGGTTCCTAATTGGTAAAACTGAAGTAGATTATTTTCTGAGGGGGCCAGAAACTTAACATACCAAATTTCAGAAAAATTCGTACAGAAAATGGCGCCAAAATACGAAAAATACAACTCGAAATGCGTGACGCGACGCGCAGAGATTCTGGCGCGATATTTAAAAATCAAGTTTTGATCTTGATTTTCTTCTGTATTAATAAACTTATGACGTTGAAATGAACTGCATTAGGGTTTACAGCACAGAGTCTATCAATCCAAACCGATTCATTTTTTTCAGTTTTTGTGTCCCTTTAAAGGAGTACTGACACGAATATTAAATATTTTCGGATAGTTGCACTAAATAAAAACGCTGGTGTCGAGAACCCTAAAAAGAGGATTGTTGTGCATGGGAATGCATCGAATATATTTTTAATACCGCTAGCTTAAAAAAAGAAACACTTTCGGTTCCGATATTGAGGGCGCGCGGCTTCTCAGTGACGTGTCATCGCAGTGTAACCTCACGGGGAGACAGCAACTCGCGACGTACTAGCGGCAGATCTGTCATCTGCTCGTGGTGTATGTAAACAACGATGAGTGAATTGTCGTCCAGTGACCCTGACAGTGATTTCTACGATTTAGGCTGCATGCACGACGAAGAATTCGCAAACTCAGTGGAACTGCATTCACTCGTCGGGATGATGTCCATTGCGGTGGGGCTGGCTTGCAGATGCTCAGCGACGAATACATTAAAATCAAAGTAATACATTTTATACGTGTTGCCCGACTCCGGTGTGTGGAGTGGAACGTAAAATGTCCCTTTTGCGATGTCTCAAAATCGCGTCATTTAAGGCTGCTCAGCAGCCTTCGTTTCACGTGCCGGATAAAAAAGAAGTGCCCGAAATGCAAAAGCATTTAGAGGGGACATAGAGTTTCTTACAATAATACCTAGAGGGGAATCTGGCGCTAGTGTCTACGCGGGCTGCTTGAGCGGTGTTTCAACCACCATGGGAATGATGGGAAGTACAGGCTTCGGATTTGCTTTGGATGGATTAGGTTCTTGAGATTCACGACGCTCGTTTGCCGAGTGTAAAACAAAGCGATATGAAGTTATTTCTCATTCGAACTTGCTTTATTTTTTTGTACGTAAAACTTATTGCAAAAAGTGTGCGTGACCGTGGGATAGAACTGAAACCTGGACAAATTCAACCACCAGGGTATGCATTGCTCTGCAATTGTGTTCCAGATTTGGCATCACAATATAATGAATTATTTTCTTGACAACACTTGAAACAAACGCGCTTGTCTTTTCCTCGAAAGTACGCATTATCTATTTATGGAAGTAACAGTACCGTATTGAGTGAGAAACACTTAACGTATCGATGATGACAGATGCGTCTGTCCAAGTGGCCTGCACCCAACGCATCTCTCGTTTTGTTGTGAAGTCGAGTCAGATGAGCGTGGAGGGGCGTCTACTTAGCGTCGCCATCGTTTTGCAGTCGATTTGAAAGAGTTTTGACAAGTAGCGCTTCTAAAAAAACGTGAACTTTATGCAATTTCCTGCACTGGGATGGGACGCTACATTTATGAGCAGCGGTGAGTGCACTACGCTTTGCTAAAACTGTCAAATACAACCTGTAAAGCTGCAATGTGGCAGCAAACTAAGAAACCTAGCGGTCTTCAGCCTCTTTGAACAACAAAGGCACTGCTTGAGTGCTTTGCAACGCACCCCACTGCCCACGCCTCGCGAAGAACGAAACTGAAACTGCAGAAATACATCATCACCGACGTGAGATCGGGCGCGTTTATACTAAAGGTTCGATGAGAGTTATGACGACTTGCAGCTCACTTTAATTTTACATGTACGCTGTGAATTCTCATTGTTTAGAAAACCATTGCTTTAGAAAACATCTGGCGTCTTTCGTTAAGCAGCCGGCGTCTTTTCGTTTTGCTTTAGAAACATCTGGCGTTCTTTCGTTTTGCTTTTAGAAAACATCTGGCGTCTTTCGTTGGTTTATTTCATCAATCAACGGCGCTTTGAACAAAATTTTTATTGTTTAATCACGCACAGGAGAAATCTCACCAGGCGCTACCTTGGAGGTAAACAATGGCTGCTAATGGGAATGAGAGACAGAAGAATTCGGCTTTTAGTTAACGCGCACGCAGCGAATTTTTTATTGTTCAACAACGCACAGGAAAAATCTCCCACCGGCACCACCTTGGAGGTCAAGATCTGGTACTAGCGTTACGACTGGTTACGTACTACGACTACGAGGGACGAACGGGTGCCGCTTTAAGGAGCTTCGCCCCTAAAAGATCCGTAGACGGTTCGCTAGTTAACGCAATCCAATCCGAAGCCTGTACTTCCCATCATTCCCATGGTGGTTGAACGGTCGCAGCGCCGGTTTCCTCTCTAGAGAGAGAATTTATTTACAGAAAGGCAGAGAGGTCGGCCTGAGCTATAGTTTGCTCTGGCCTGCTACTCTACACTGGGGAGGGGGGACAGGGGAGCGAAAGAATGATGAATGACGATGGTAAGGTAGGGAGATGAGAATATAGTTCGTGACGCTGGGGCAAATCTAAAGACGTGCATCCAGTCCAGTGGCTTGTAAGAAGGCTACGACTGCTTCTATGACCACGTTATTGTATGAAACTCTATGAGAGGGGATAAATACAACAAATATTATAGCTACCGATGCCTCACAATCCGAAGAAAAATCTGGCATTGGTATTTTCTCCGAGACATTCAACTGGTCATTCTCATTAAGACTTCCTGATTTCTTATCAGTGTTTTCGGCGGAATTTCTAGCGGTGATTATGGCTTTACGAAAGCTGAGCCCATCAACCTCAAGAGTGGCCATAGTTACAGATTCGTTATCTTTGTGTTCAGCACTCGCTGCACATAGTGATTCTCAATTATCACGTACTTTTCATTTTCTTGTTCCCTCCTACGTAACTTTAATCAGATTAATCTGGGTACCAGGCCACAAAGGGATAAAAATGAACGAAATGGCGGAAACTCTGGCGAAAGCCGCTCTCAGTGGTCCGATACTATCGATTATCCCCACATCAGCACTCATAATTCGTGACAGATTTAGAAGGCGTGCCATAATTCAAGATTCCGGTAAAACATTAATCACTCATCTAAACGAATATCGACACCTCTTGTTCCCTTGGCGCAGGAATTTCTGTTCAACAAGAAAAGATTAAGTTATTTTTACTAAATTACGATGTCGCGTTCCTAAATTAAACTTTTATATGCATAGATCTGGTCTGGCTCCTTCCCCTCTTTGCTCGTTTTGTAACATTATTTCTTATCATGTAACCGCTTCAATTTACCGAGGAAAAACATTCTCAAAGCAGCGTTTAATCGTATTAGATTGGATTTCATGGCTTCCAATATTTTCTATCCTTGGGAGCCTCCTCATTCGGTCATTGTCACCGGGATGTCTGTTCCGCTGTAGGTAAATTCTTAATTGAATCAGGGCGATTTTGATTCTGGATTTTTAAATTTGCACTAATAATATATTCTAACCTTCCATAATTCATTTTCACATGTGACCATTTTTACCTATAAATTATTCGTTTCTTGGCCAATCCCCCAGAGCGGGTGTGAGCCATTTATAAAGGTCATCATCATCATCAGCAGCAGCAACACAAGGCGAGCATACCATCGTCATCATCACATAGGCGAGTGAGACATCGAGCAGGCTAGCGAATGAGCGGAGGAACCTAAGGCGCTGAGGCGACAGATTCAGTTGCGCAGATTCTCCCGACGATGGCGGCGCATTTCTTGGGTGCCTTGACGTGCGCAGCGGCGGAACTGGGCACCCGCGAGCAGCAGATGAAAGACGACGCGGAGAGCCGGGAACGACGCTATCTAAAAGAGCTCCGCTAACTGGCGCCGCCCAAACGACGTAACACGAGCGTGCCTGCTTCATTCCGAGGAGATATCCCAGCCTTCGACGCTCGTGTCTGCGGAGCCTCAAGGGGCACCCCGTCCACTGTATGTAGTACCTCCACTCGCATGCCCACCATAGAACGCACAACAGGAGCCAACAAAGGGCCTATACACTGGAGCTGCCACGCTCCAACAATTTACCGATGATAATAATAATAAAAATAGAAAAAGAGAATGCTACGTTTTTTGGGGGAGAATTTATATGTATGACAGTGCAAACTCACGCCTCTCATCAATAAATACTGTGCTGGCCTATGAACGCTAGTGCGCTGAAGTATGTGTAAGCAGACGAGTAAAGCGTGAGCTGACACATAAGGCTGATAGTAATGCTGAAGTTGAGAAGATAGGACCATAAGTCGGCAAAACACTTACTCAAGAAATATATTTTGCGCTTAGGGATCACTCGGGCTCAGACTCAAGCTCACCAGAAGATGACTCACTCAGACTCGCTCTTCTCGATCTGAGTGAGCCTGTGTGAGTCGACTCATGAGTGGGTTTGTCGACCTATGTATTTATATCAACGTCCACACTAAGGAGATGACGACTGGAACCATAGGCGCGCGCAGGGTTTCCCTTCAGGGGCGGGGCGAAGGTTCGTCGCAGCGCCATCCTCCCTCCCCATTAACCCTATTGAAAATATATCCACCATGTGGCACGGTGGATTCCACCATCCATCATTATGCTGGATTATGGTGCTGGAAGATGGTGGCACATGGTGTATGCTGGATGCTGGAGAATAACGGAGCGTAAAATGGCTCTACAACGTCAGGACCATCGTGCCTAGCTGCCACACTATGAATAATTGTACGGAAGGCGACGTAGAAAGCGTTAGTACAAAAAAACGAGAGAGAAGAAAGCCGTAGGAAAAAAAGAGAATCTTCCGCCACTAGAAGTCGAACGTGCTACCTTTGGATCCCGAGCCGTATACATTACCACTACGCCGCGCTGACGCACGTTTTGCTTTCTGTAGAATGTCTGCTCGACATACAAATACATCGTTTGGCTTCAGCTTTGTGCGTCGCATACTACAGACGCGATCTTCACCTCCTACTAAAACTTGCATATTTATTAAACGCAAACAAACTGCTGCCGGAAACGAAGAGCATGTCAATAATGGCAATCAGCGCGAACTTTCATTCACAATTCACAACGTAACTTCAAAAAAAATATGAAGTGGACCGAAGAGCGGGAACAGTTTACCGGCTGTTACTGCCACGTTTAATAGCCATTTCTCGCTGTTTCCAAAGGGCGACATCTGCAGAGGCTCTATGTCGACTGTAATCTCATTCGATAAACGCGCGTATAATTGATTGAGTATCGTGGTGTTTTTTCGCCCAACGTACAGCGCGGTCGTGCCAGCGCACTGATATGAAGCTGTATCGTTAGCTGCAACTACATAACGGCTGGGCCAAAAACTAGTGCAGTGCGCGTGAAAAATATGCCATCATATTGGTTCAGTAAGGCGTACGAATCGACAAGTCTATGTTCTCGCATACGAGTCAGAGAAGTGCCGGCGAGTGCGACCGACGGCTGTCGGTGACGGGAGGCGTTTGCTGGACGCATCGATGCTCATCGCTTCTTGCGCGGACACCGTACACAAGGACAACTGCTTCGTTTAGGTTAGCCGATGACACAGCTGTGCTGTAAAGTCATTCGTGCTCGTCAAAATCGTGTATCCTGAAACCCAGAAGCGTAGGCGTGCGCAGGGTCTACCATCGGGGGGGGGGGGGGGGCGAAGGTTCATCGGAGCGCCCCCCCCCCCCTCTTCCCTGTGGCACACCTATGTCTGGAACCACTTTCAGGCGTCGTAATTCTTAAAGCAGCTGAAAACTAATCCCCTTGAGGCTTTCTCAACCCATTCGCGCCCCGAGAGCCTGGAAAGTGCGAAATGAATGAGGCAACCTTTATTAAAAATTTCACACACTCGGTATAAATCGAAATCTCCTTAAATCTTAACGAGCAGATAACGACGTATACATACAACTTATATCACCGTAAATCTGTTCAAAGCCGCAGGAATCACTGCTGCCTGGTGCTTTTTCTTTTTCTATTTCTTTTCGAGCAGCCGTGTTTTCGAGTGGGATTTCAAATGCTCGAGCGGATTGGCAACCGCGTGTCGCGCGCCCAACCACTGCTCCTGCGACGTGTGCAAGAGCGCCGCCTATTCGAATTGCGCTCGGTGCATCTAGGCACGTAGGCGCCCGGATGTCGCAAAGACGTCGGCCACGGCTTGCGTGTGTGTTGGCGGCGATGTGCCGGTGCGTGTTTCCCTCCGGCATCGCCGTTCGTCCACACAGAGGTATCCTGCGACGAGCGATAAGGCTCGTCGCAGGCTTCCTGCATGCGTACACACACACACACACATATATATATAATGCACTCAAGGTCGGGATTATTCCTGCATATACGATGGCGCGTCGTCAGCCCTTTTGTTTCCACGAGGCAGCAATCGACGCGACCGTACAGGAGGGCAGGGGAAATGTAGAACGCGCGATATCACAGGAAAAGGTTCGCGAAGCGGCGGACGGGAATGGCCCCAATGTCGGCTATATACGAGGTTAAATGTGTACTCCTCCAATGGAGATTGTACAGGCACGCCAAAGCCGCGTCTAAACAGCTGTGTGCGTGAGAGGGCGGAGGGCGGCGACTCCGTACACACACACGCGCGCGCGCACGCACGCACGCACGCGCGCGCACACACGCGCGCGCACGCACACACACACACACACCACACACACACACACACACACACACACACACACACACACACACACACACACACACACACACACACACACACACACACACACACACACACACACATGTCGTAGGGAGGGGGGGTAGCATTTTGGTCGAGCCCAATTTCTGTCACAGCGTAAGAGAACGCACGTCCAGGTATACAGTCAGCCCATAAGGCGGCAGCTACACAGTTCCCGCGAATGTGGCATAGTCCCAAAAGAGGAAATCATTCGCGCCCACCCGGTTCATGAACACATGCAGAAAAGGCGAGCGCGCACACTGCCGTTGTAATGGGGAAGTCCCGCTGCTGCATGCGATATTCTAATGCGAAGACGTCATTCGGGCGCACGCACGACGTCGCCTCCATCGACGCGACGTCCGAGCGTCGAAAACAGGCCTGCGGCGACAGGCGCCAAATCGCCTATATATTGACGTATGCAAATTCCCCACGAAGCTCGTGCAAACGGGAATGACACGACGCTAGCTCTTCGACGCTCTCGCACGAGACGCGCGTATGAACGAGTCACGGCGCGTGATAGAATGAACTCGCATCACGTTAGGCGCATCGGCGATTTCGTTGAACGCGCTTGAAGTGACTCAAGAAACGAGGAAGGCCAAATTAGAAGGTAGGGACGAAGAAATAGTAACGGAGTATCGGCACAAAAACGTGATCGCAACGTCATGGAGAGCGCGCGTGCAGGCAAAGCAGCGCATCTCAGAAGTCGCGTGACGAAGCAGAATGGTTTCGCGTATAATAATTGCTGGGGTTTAACGTCCCAAAACCACGATTTGATTATGAGAGACGCCATAAGGGAGGGCCCCGGAAATTTCGACCACCTGGGGGTTCTTTAACGTGCACCCAAATCTAAGAACATGGGCCTCAAGCATTTTCGCCTCCATCGAAAAAGCGGCCGCCGCGGCCGGGATTCGAACCCGCGACCTGCGGGTCAGCAGTCGAGCACCATAGAGAATGGTTTCGCAGACAGTTCACTCGTTAAGTGTGACGTACAACGCTCTCTCTTAACTCATTTCTTTCCCCATATGTCCGATGCCCACAAGCAATGTTCTATAATTCGATCTTCAGCTCCACGCTGTTCACTGTTTCACTGACGTCAGGCACACAGTAAAAACAAAAACAAAAAAAAAAAAAAAAAAAATCAAAAGAAAGAAAGCTGGCAGGACACATCTCGGAGATCAGTGTCATTAACTCATTAAAGCTATTTAGAAGGCACCTGCAGACTACATATATTAATTGCCACCACGGAATTCACTCGTCAATTCTTGCCGCAAATAAACATAAACAGAGTTCAAATCAGTCAGTCTATAATATACGATCGTAGTGTTCCCGTGTCCCTTTAATTTTCACTAGTCTCAGCTATCACAAGAGGTCAACGACGATTAAGAGGGAAGGAAGAGACAGCGCGCGAAAGGGGCCGATATACGTGATATATGACAGTGCCGAGTCAGTTGTGGTTTACTTGCTCTTACTTATTTCTATATACGGAATCGCACAAGTGCGGGAACATAAAGATGGTCGTCAGCCTGGTTGACAAGAACCGTGCTGCATTTATGGGCAGTCATAGCTGCGTGAAACAGAAATAAAGAGACACGTATTAACGCTTAGAAAAACGGTAAACGCTTAGAAAAGAACGTGATAGAAACGAAGCGGGTAAAAGCGTACAGATGACCACGTCAATTGAATATTCGCTAGACAGGGGTGAGACGGCTGAAATCGATTTGGGAGCAGTTTTGGGAGCAGCAAAATTTCAATTTAGGAGCAGGAGAACCTTGTTTGGGAGCAGTTAGCGGCATTTATTTTGTCGTTTCTGGAGCTTGAAAAAACAAATTTGTAGCAACTTGGAGGAACAAGCACATATTTTAATCGGCTTAGAATACACATAACATTCAAACAGCGTTTGGAGAAAGCTTTTTTTAACAGATTATCGCCAGGTATGAACTACACTACCTTTTTACAAACCACGCAATTTATATAACCCGGGTAACAACATATGAAATAGACGAAAAAAGTTTTTCCAACTAGGTTCACTTTACATTTGAAAATAAGAAAAACACCACACTTCTCAAATAATAAAAAAAAAAAACTGATTGCACGAGAATTGTAGTCACATATCAGTAGGTCTTTGCTTTATATAAGCAATACCATTTAGCAGATTACTGCTTTGACTTTTTGGTTGGTCTGCTTAGTTAGCTTTTAAAGCTTCCCCAGAGCTTCCTGTAGGTCAATGTTCCCCTTCGCGGAGAGAGGGGGCATACTTTGACTTAATCAGGATTGGGGGCGCTGCGATGAACCTTCGCCCTCCCTGAAGGGGGGGGGGGAGAGGGCATACTTTGACTTAATCAGGATTGGGGGCGCTGCGATGAACCTTCGCCCTCCATGAAGTGGAACGAACCCTGCGTACGCCATAAGCACCTCATCACAATAAAGCGCCTTCAGCTATCTGCTCGGCCGCGCGGGTGGTGTAGCATCAAGTGTACCGCACGCTTTTAATAGGTGATAACAAAAGCGCGCTGCACCACCGTTCGCTGCCACCTCGTGCGGGACCGCCTTCAAGAATGGGTCGCGAGCGCCGAGAAACCTTACCGCTCGAACACTAAGTCGCCAAACGTGCGCACGTACGGCGCTGAAAGCGTAGCGCCATTGTAAGCGTAATAGTTTCGAAACGTTCCTTGATGTCGCCACCATGTGCTATAGGACGATCGTACGAGAGAGCCCGAATCAGCGCTGCAGCAAACGAACAAACAAAAAAGGCTTTGTCGTGCGCACCTGAGGCACTATTTACAGCGGCACTGCATTTATTTCCTCCTTGGCGGCGTCGGCACAAGCCAGGAGATGCAAATTGGAACTTGGTGGTTAGTGCCTACTACCGTTTAATGCGTAGTTATGCCGCGTTCACGGCAGGTATGTTTTAACGAGGTTAACGCATGCAGCCGGAAATATTCGCTCTATCCACACGAAAAAATACTCACCTTTGCTCATTGTGGGAGAACACACGCAGCAGCGTCGACATCAAAACCGTAGCTAGCAGAGGAACAAGCTATGCACAATAAAGAAACTGAGAGTGAACAACCCCGCTACGCGCTACACGACAGTTGACAGTATAGCGCCAGAACACTCAGCCTACCGAAGCAGCAAGCTAGCAGAGCGGCAGCGCATTTTTTTTTTTTTTTGGGGGGGGGGGGGGGTGACATATATTTACAACCGCTCAGAGGCGATTATCAAAAAGGCGCGTAGAAGGTACGCTTGGGCGCATTAACGTGCTCTGCGAACGTATCCCTGGCGCTGCTTCTAAAGTTATATGTTTTCCCACGCTGAAACTTGACGCGGTCTTGAAAATTCTTACTTGTGAGGCCGTTTCGGCGCAGTTAGGCGCAATTTTTGCAATTTTTATGCTTTTGGAGCAACTTGGCGCAGGAAAGCGGAATCGTATCAAAAATGCGCAGTATGCGCCGCTGTCTCACCCCTGGCTAGACCATGAAGTTGACACCAATATCGGTACGTGTAACAATACACAAAAGAAATACATTTCCGCGATAGACAGAATGACTATACAGTAATATTTTACATTACGATATGTAGGATTCCACCATGATGCTGGCTCTTTCTTCCCTCCTCCTCTTTTATTTTGAAGAAACAATGCGAGTTGTTCCGTTTGATATGTGCCAATCTATGCACACCGTACTTTCCACAACCTGCTTGGCCTTAAATGACCGCAGTATAAATAAATAAATAAATAAACAAATAAATAAATAAAATAAGTGCGGCAGCACAATAATAATGTACATAATTCGCATCAAGTCAGAAACTACATACACCCTTAGCATTTAAATGCCATAACACGTCGAAGATTAAGAAACAACGTTTCAGTAGCGCGCGACGAGGGTCAAACGTGCTCGGAGGAATAATCCTCGGCGCGTCGGTAATCCGGGCACGTACCACACGGCGCGCCTAAGGAAGCCACCCTCGAGGATCGATGAGGGGACACCGGTAAACGAGCGCGCATCTCTAGCGCTTTCGCACCATGCATAGCGCCGCTGTTTTGCAATGTGCACAGATGCGAGCCGGCGATGCCGCTATCTGCAGCTCCAAGGGCGTCGCGCACACACTCGCACTTACAGTACGTTGCGACGAGAAAGCACGGACACGGCTCGATGATGCTCTGGAAAGCCCTCCCAAGCACGCCTTTCACCAAGGACGCGGGTTGGATCCCCGGCCAGGGCGGCCACACTTCGATGAGGGCGAAACAAAAGAGCACCGGTGTGCTTACGTGCACGTTATGGACCCGCGG